>NC_056743.1:1168776645-1168816645 GCF_019279795.1 Protopterus annectens | reverse complement strand
GCATCAACAACAGAGAGGAGAATGGCTTGGAGAACAGTCACATGAAATTTCTTAAATCTAAACAAGTAACAGGAGAAAGCTTCAAGAAATGTATTCAATTTTTAATGTATGTTTTGATTACTGAGTTTTCCAACTGGGTGGTGTTGCATTTTTAGCTGATCAGTGGGTGCCTGAGGAGAAAAGCCTCTAAGACAACATTTGTATAAATCTGTCAGTCATAATAAAATGAACAACTAAGTAGTACATTGATAAATTGCACATTGCAACAGATCAGCAGTAGCACAGGAAGACATAAACTATACAGTGCAACTAGGGTTGCCACCTTTTCAAATGGCCAAAGTGGGACATTTTCGGGACAAACATCAGATTTTATAGGCCGACACATACCCACGGTCAGTACAAAGGATAGAACTTAACTTTTTTGCCTAAATAATAGCTTATTCTTGTAGCATTTTAGTTGCTTATTCTGTTTCTTATAACATTTAGGTATTTTAGATACAGAATAACTGTTTTATGCAACTATTACATACAATATAGGACATAATTATGTCCTACAATCTCAGGACATTTTCCATTTTTAATATTTTTTTGTCAGGACACAACAGCCCAAAGAGGGACTGTCCCTCACAAAGTGGGACAGGTGGTAACCCTAAGTACAACAGTGAATAATATACAGTAACAATTGAAATGGAAGTGTAGGTAACAGGCAATAATGCGATGCATTATTCAGACTGAGTTGGACCTGCATGCAGTAATACATACACAGGAAATAAATATTTGTTTCATTATAAATGGAGAGAACATCTACTCATCTGCAAAAACTTCACAAGTACAGGTTATTGCACGAAACAGAAAACTACAGGCAGTTGTGCAGTAGATGTTTAACATCTCATGTTGGATTATTTATATACATTGCACTATGAGTCTGTTGGCAAAAATAGAGCTGATTGAGAAAAGAAAACTTCTCTTTAAAGTATATTTGGTATATGACTATTTTTGTGCTATGTGTGTATGTTTACTGGATTTAGAAGCTGAATAATATATATATATATATATATATATATATATATATATATATATATATATATACAAATGATACTAACTACATAGCCATTTTATAAATATATCTCATGTACTTGGTATAGCCTACAGTGGAATATTTGAAAATGTGTGTGTGTGAGGGGGTGACAGTAATAGAATTGTTGAACAGTTGCATTTGCCTTATTTTTAAATGTAATGGTATTAACAGTTTTTCCTGATACAACGTGGATGTTTATTCCAGATAGTTCCAGTGTACTTGTTAGTTCTCATGGTTTACATAATGAACAGGTGAAAACAGTCTATTTTTAGAAGAGGAACAAATATGATTTAGGAGCAGGGTATATTTTTTTTGTGGGATACATCTGCTCCATTTTGAGAGCTGTGTGTGTGGCCTGTATTAAAAGCCATATAAAGAAAAGGACTAAAGCAACTTAATTTGTTTACTTCTGCAGAAAGAATAGAATTTAGTGACATGAGCAACTCATAGAAATGCAGATAGTTCAAGTGAGTGGTGCATCATTTAAAAAAAAGAAATGTAAGAGAACAAGGTGACACAAGGTGAGTGGTTAAAGGGAGATATAAGGAAGGATTATGTTAGAAAAAGGGCAATGAAGGATTAAGACAGCCTTACTGAAGTAGTAGTAGGGTCAAGACAGTGACAGACTTCAATAATGTATGTGACAGATGCAGGGGTAACTTTACGAGGAGTGGATGGAGGAGAAAGTTATTAGACAATACACAAACAAAGTTGACAAGGGCGCAGCCTGATAATGATAGTTGAAGTACAATCAGGGGGATTGTGAAGAAGTAGTCACTTATATATTGACTGGTACATGCTTAAAGTAAGCATTCAGAACAGACTGAGGGTTCAAAAGTGGTAAGGAGTGTTACATGTATAACAATTAGAAAATATATAAGTAATCTAGAGCTGGGTGGGTTGAAAGATGAATCTGTAGTTTAACTTATAAATGAAGAAATGAACATGTCTGGGTGGAGAACTAGACTTTGTTATCAAAACATATTGCTAGTTTTCTGTGTTGTATTTTTATTTCTAGATGGTTAATTTTTTTTTGTTATATTATATCTTGATGAAAAAACATACAGGTTCCACCGAGATTTGAACTCGGATCGCTGGATTCAGAGTCCAGAGTGCTAACCATTACACCATGGAACCTATTATATGACAGCAGTTTTCCAGACTAGATTTTATGTGTCTTACTGTTTCATTACACAGCAGGTTTCTGTTTTATCACCAGTGCATATAATAGATCTGTAAATTACTTTTAAATATAGTTTTAAACTTCAGGGATATAGCATCAGAAAAACAATGAAAGCAAGATCCACTCTGGGAGGTCAATTACAGCCTTTTAAATCCTCGTGACTGCAAACAGGAAATACTCTATTCTGTTTGTCAGCTGTTAATGAACTGCAGCTGTCCTCATTCATTACATGGCTTTGCCACCATCTTGAGGTAATTTGCAGCACTGCATCTTATTTTTTTAAGATTACATGCAGGGAAACCACACACAGCAGAAAGGCATTTCCTGTTTTTTATTTTTTTTCTCGGTGAAATGAAATCACACACTTGAAAGAATAAAATTAGAAGGTTTTAAAATGCAGTGAGCTAGTCTGTGCTGCAGATTATTATAATAAAACTACTTTTACTGACAGCTTGAATTACTGCAACGTTAATCAGACTGATTGGCCAGACTGTGTTTTAATGTTAAATTCATTTCAAAATGATTGCATTTAATATATGTGACCTGTTTTTGCATCTTTCATAACTGAACATACCTCTGTTTCTTTGTAGAATCTTCCAGTTATCCTGGGCTGTAGCTGAAAGGGTCCTTGGGATCAGTTTACATACTAAATATTTGCTTGTTCAATAATTAATTAATAGGCTAGAATGAAATAAAACAAATGAGTATTAGAATATCAAAACATGCAGTGTCTGCTAAAACATTAAAACAGTCACAGAAGGCTAGACTTCAGCAACAGATCAGTACTTGACTAACTCTATCTGTAACAGTCAGCAGCGGTGGTGCAGCGGTAGCGTTGTCACCTCACAGCAAGAGGTTCTCCCGTTTGATTATCAGCTGGAGCACCTTCTGTGTGGAGTCTGTATGTCCTCCCCACGTTCGAAAGACATGCGTGAATGGGCATGCCTTTGCTGAAGGTTGGGCTTTGAACTGGCACCTTGGCACTGTGAAAATCTACTGCCAATCATTAGCAGACTGGAGTTCTGCTGTGGCGACCCCTAACTGGGAAAAAGCAGAAAGAAGAACTACTAAGATAAGCTACATATCTTACCATACAGTCTGTATGTATTTTTGATTTGCAGGCATAGTTAGAAAACCCTATGGAGTGTTCGGTGATCCTTTATGGTCCACATAATGTCTGAAAATGGTTCCTTCAATTCAGCATAGCTATGTAGTTACTACACACATGCACACACTGTAACAGCTCTACATTTGTTGTATTTTCACTGTGTCTACTATCTTCTCCATGAAAAAAATGATTTCTAGTGCCTGGGGTGAAATGAGGGCAGCATGACAAGTACCACCAGTATCACAAGCACCCGTGTATATATAGAGTCATTAAGAAAACTAAGGAAGAAAGGCTACGGAAGAAACTAAAAGTGTTAGCAAGCTGCAAAAACAGTGCTGTAATTAATAACTAAATGCAGGTCACTAAACAGAGGGGACAGGTAAAACGGAACACAAAAAAAAACCCACAACAATAAAATAAAGGTGCCTGGTTAACAAAGAATGACAGAAGCAAACAGGAGAATCACAGGAAGTTACATAAAAATGGGTTGAAAGAAATAAGTTACAGTTTAACAATAACAGGTGCTACACAGAGATTGGAAACATGAGAGTAGGGAGAAACTAGGTAAAATATAGAATAACGACATCGCTGTTTAATAAAATAACATGATGTACTACAGACATTGTAATTAATACCTAAAAAAGGTAAAAACAGAAAGAAATAATTGTGTCACACACAGAATACGTGCAGATAGCCAGACCACGGAACATCGGAACAGCCATGCTCCATTCACGTCTCCATCTCCTGGCAGGCTTCATGGGAGATAGTCTATTAATATATGATTCGGGAGATAGTGTCTTAATATGCAATTCAGCAACAACTGTTGAGATGGGGAAATGCAGCCAGGATTCCTACCTAGCTAGAGGGCATGGCACTTGAAAGATAACCAGGTCTTAAAAACATTATGTGGTGCAGAAAAAATTCAAGGGAAAAGCAAGAACAAAGCCTCATCTTTCTTAAGTTTACTGGTGATAAAGTTGTTAACAAAGGCTCATTCTTAACTGATAATAAATTGGGTGAAACAGAACCAGAGGAGTACACTGCTGAAGCTATCTTTAATTAGGTCTTCCTTGGCCTCAAATGAAGAGGCAGCTATATGTTATTCACCTACTTGTGAATTTACAGTCATTAAGAAGACGTATTTGGAAACTAGAAGAGTCTAGGGCTTTGGACATATCATCAAGATGTCATTAAAAGCATAATATGGGTTTTCACACGTGCTCACTGCTGAAGGTCCAGTGATATAACAAAGGTAAGTGACACACAACTTTTCCAAAAAGGCTGTGTTCAACTGCCTGCCATGAATTTGGTGTGGAGAACCAGTAGACTACCAGGGATTACTCTTAAAGGGCTGTAATGGCACCAATGGCAGAACAGGGATCAGGGGTTAGGGAACCAGCAGACCACCAGAGATTACACTTAAAGTACTGTTATAGCATGACTGGAAGTACAGGGACTGGGGGATCCAGTAGACCACCAAGGATTATTCACACAGTGCTATAATGGCACAAGCAACACAATGGGGATCAGGGGATGGAAGGAACTACCAGACCACCAAGGATTATTGTTAAAGTGCTGTAAGTGCACCAACAGCACAAAAGGATCAGGGGAGGGGGGAGCCACCAGACACCAGGGATTACTGTGATCAGAAATGCATTAGTGGCACCAGCAGCAGTACAGGGATCGGGGGTGAGGGGATACATTAGCCAGCAAGATATAATAGAGAAGTGCCATAATGGCACTTCAGCTACTGTGTAGTGGGGAGGGGAATAGGATGCTAGACAGGTTAGGGTCAGGTACAGGGACTGTCGTGTGTGTGAGTGTTTGTGTGTGTGTGAGTGTTTGTGTGTGTGTGAGTGTTTGTGTGTGTGTGTGTGTGTGTGTGTGTGTGTGTGTGTGTGTGTGTGTGTGTGTGTGTGTGTGTTGTGTGTACTTGTGTGTAAAGGAGAGTCATGGGTGGGATGTCACTGACTACACCTGTAGCTGTTTACTACCACCATCACCAAATCAGCAATGATCTGCATGTTATGATAGTAAATGCAATTTAGAGACATCCAGATTAGCCGATAATGAGGTCGTACCTCATCACAGCTAACATGTCTCTGAATCACAAATGGGCATGTTGTGGGAGAAGAGTATGGCTCATGCTAGGCTCTTTAATGATATTTTTTTGAAACTTCCAGGAATCAGCTATAAATGACAAGATAAGATGCAATAGAAGAGTAATGATTACCATATTGTTACACAACAAGTGAAAAAATAAAAAATGTGAGCAGAATCAGGAGTCCATGGTGTGGTTTGAACTGTGCAGCATTGAGCAGGCATAAGTAATTATGATCATGCAACTACACATAATTAAAAGTATAGTAACTATTGTTGATGTTAATTTTTTTCATAAATATATAACATGTACTTAAATAATTCTTGGATGACTTTACTAAATAGGATGCTTGCCAGACAGCTGTTTGTAGCTATTCCTGATAATGGAATTTTGTAGCTTTATGTTCATGGAAGCAAATAAGATGTCATTGGCTACAGTATTCCCATGTACGGCACTGTTTTGCTTAGCAGAGACAGGTTTTTCAACAATAGATTTATGTACTACATAAATATTTACATGTGTCAAAATGGGATTATGATATTCTGTAAAACACTCAGGACTGCTGGTGCAAAGAAAATGTGTTAAAACATTTTACAACTCTGCATCTGTGACAGGTGTTAATGGACATGCTGATGTAATCTGTTTCTGCTGCTCATGTCTCCTTAATTAAGTTTTCACAATACAAATAACTTTATATAAATATGCCAAGTTCTTTTGCCTGAATACAGTATTGTCTCTGATTTTATACAGTAGGTACCGTGGAGTGAGTGCACTGTTTATAGTGAGAGTACATAGAACTACAGAATGCCAGTCACTTCTAAAACCATAGGTATAAGTCCCTTAGTAAACTCAAAATAAGTTACATTATTCATGCGTAGTGACCAATATGTTTTACTACGTCATTTCAGTTTTTTTCACATTTCTGGCAGCATGTAGTATTAATTGCACAACTTAAATAAAATTAGGTACTGAAGAGAGCATCATATTCCACAGAGAAACTTTACTGCCACTTTATTGCTACTAGGTTGCCCTGGATGAAAAAAATGTTGTCAGTTTCTCAGAGCGCAATAACTGAAACATTGTTGCTTTGCATTTCAACTGATGTGTTGTAAAAAAACACTGCCTTACTGCTTCAGTTATTGTTGTTGTTGTTGTTGTTGTGTCTTTTGGCTTTTCCCGGTTAAGGGTCGCCACAGCGGAACTCCAGTCCGCTAATGATTGGTAGTTGATGTTTACGTGCTGAGTTACCAGCCCTGACGCACAACCTTCAACGAAGGTATGCCCATTCACGCATGTCTCCACGCAGAAGACGCTCTAGCTGAGAATCGAACCGGACAGCATCTTACTGTGAGGTGACAACACTACCGCAGCCTTGCTGCTTCAGTTAACGTTTATAAATATGATCTGACCCGACTTGCATGAAGGATGGCTGCACTACCTGCCATACCTCTCAACGGCTTTGTGCAAAAAACCTTGACAAAGCCTAAAATAATGGGTGTTCACAGTCCCAAAAACAGGTATAGATTTTAAATGTTACTCTTATAAACTTGGAAAGTTGCTAGAACATCAGGAGTTGTGTTGGCACGTGTTTTCTGAATGATATGAAGTCCTATCTCTCAACTTTCCAGATTTTTGGAGAATGTACAGATTTTGTCATGTCAAGCTAACACAAATCTTGTTATTCTAGCAACTTTATATGTTTATAAGAGTAATATTTAAAATCTGTCCCTATTTCTGTGCCTTTGTGCCCTACCATTATTTTTGGATTTGTCCACATTTCTTGAGATAAGAGGTTGAGAGATATGTATAAAGTCAGAAACTGAAATGTACATCATTATTTAGTGACTTCAGTTCTCAGTGATTTGCCAGAAAACCACAATTTTTAGGCACAGACCAAAATATGAGTCAAAAAGTCTAGACATTCTGCCAAACTCTGGACAGCTCAGAGGTATGCTGCCCACGCATTAACAATCTGACAGTACCTTTATACTTTTTGTTTGTGAAATATAAAAACTGCAGAGAATCATGGGAAACATTGCTAGACAGCGTGGTTGTAGAGAAGTAAACTATACAGGCCTTGTGTGTAGCTGTAACCTGAGCATTTCATGCCAAATAACATTCTTTGATGTGCTGCCAATAATTTCATGTGATGATAGTATGAGGCACTTTTTTTGGGAGGGGGAGGTGGAATGGAACATATAGAACATGCTTTTTATGCCATATTAACTGAAAAACACATGAAAGACGTACTGATATCGTATTATTTAATACTGTCGGGTATCATGTTGAAATCAACAAAGCAAATAATTTTTAAAACAAAGTTGTGAGCCTATCTTTCATCATCTTTGCTAAGAATTCTGGACAAAGCCAAAATAATAGGTGGGGAGACAAAGGTCCAAAATCTGGAACCATTTTAGAACATTACTATCATTCTCTTAAAAAAAGGTTACTAGGACAACAGGCCTTGCATTAATGTGCATTTTCTGAACAATAAGAAGTACGTCCAGCATTATTGACTGATTGCAATCGTCAGTGATTTATCAGAAAATCAAGCATTTTATGAGGGCAATATGGGACAAAATAAGGGACATTCTGCAAAATTCTGGAAAGTTGAGAGGCATGGCTGTGAGAGATGGTCAGGTGTTTAAATTCAAGAGCATATTAAGTGAATTTAAAACTGCAGCCACATAAATTTGTATTCGCCATTTTGAGTTAAATATTGCATGTATAGTTTAAGCAATCCTTATATAAACAAATGTTCACCTTTTTTTTGGGGTTTACACACTAAGGAAGCAGAAGGTCTTTCTATAGCAACAATTCTCTGCCATTATGTAAGATATTGTCTCTGCTCAGAGCATACTGTATTATCTGAAATAATCAGAAAGGAACTTTTGTTTTAGATATAGCTCCAGTAATTCTCTTTAGTGACCTCCTTAGACAGAAATTTCATCATTTTCAAGCTGATTCTTGTCATAAATATGCTCATGATAGTCTCGGTTGACTCTGCAGGGGGGTGCCAGAAGATATTGGGGCTCTTTTTTTCATTTATTGAATGGACAGCTTGCACATGGTAGCAGGTATGTAATTATATTTTTCTTTCAATTATCACTCACTTACCTTATCCACTGATTTCTGACAGGTGCTGTCAACTATTGAAACATTAAGCATTACAACTGGGGAGTATGAGAACTCACACAGCTGGTCCAGACATCAGTGAATACATCCTTTTCTTAGAAATAGTTTTCTGTGAATAATTACTCGAACAGTGTACAAAAGTGTCAACAAGTAAAATTGTTTGATATGATATTCCCTCTAACCCCAGTGCAGTAGTGTTCATCAGGACTATTTTCATTTTTGTTAGAATGCTTGAACTCTCACATTTACCCCAGGGTTATTAATATATTGTTGTAACTAAGAAAGCATTCAGAGAAATAACAGATTTTAAGCTCTCTGAACACAGGCACACAACAGGTGTTGTTTTGACAGGATTTAAAACTACTAGAACTGAATAACTTCACATTTTGTAGCTTTAATTGCATCATTCACTCTTAGCAGTATGACAGTGAGCCAGGTTGCAAAAGAATAAATGAACTGTTAGAGCTGTTACTCTGATCAAATATGAGGCATAACTGTGGGAAATAAATGGTTTAGGATGCTGGTAAAACAAAGAAATTAATCAGTAAAGGTTCTTCAACCAAACAAGCCTTTTAAAACTTATATGACTTACTTCAATGCATTTTCATCTCCAAAATATACTTTTTAGTAAAAAAGTCAGTATTAGTGTGGTGACAAATCCCATATTAATAAAGCAACTCAACAGAATAAGAAAAAAGTAACCGGAACCATGAACTGATAAAAATAAATTCAAAGTTTAATAAAAATACAGAGACTGTAAAATGGAAGTGTTAAAACACTTTCACCATTAAGGCTTCATCAGTCAAGCATCAATGGAAGCTTCTAACTCAGGATTATATACTGATATTGAAAAAAAATCACATGACACAAAGCAATTAATGAACTTGGTTATGCAACTGTCTTAAGTGTGGTCTTAAAGTAACAATATAGTTGAGCCCAGGAGGGATGTGAGATTTAAATCTAAAAATCTACTTTAGTTCTGCTTGTTCAGTTACAAGCCGAATATCACCACTCCTCAATGGTTCTGTCATGATTTTAAGTATTACAAATTTAGAAGTGTGTGATATATCAGTTTCCTTGATATGCTTGTATAATGATTTAGTTAAAACTTGCCTTTTGACGTGAGATATATACTAACTTATCTTTTCTTTTTGTTTTCTTTTAGTCTTCCCTATATAATATGCCCTGTAGTTGCAGCACATTGCTAAGTGAACTAAGTTACTTGTGTTGCAGTTCCCATACGCGTGTAAAGTGAAGGGTTTTCCACTTACAGGATGTTTAATGCATTTTTTCAATATTGATGGAGCTACAGTGGATGCAGTTATTGCATTTAAAGTTACCATGCTTATTGCTAGTAAAACAAAGTTGAATGGTTGGTTGTTCTCTATAACACAACTTGTATTTTAGATTGCCAGATCTTTTGTGACTATATGGTGAATCGCTTAAAATGTTATGGAGCTCAGGAATATCCATCAGAATGGATCAATAGTTACCAGACAGAGCCCAGTTTTAGTGGAGGCCCAGGGAGAAAAGCTCCAGGGGCATGTCTTTGGAAGATTCATGTCTTTGAAAAGCAGAAAGCAATGACTTGCATTTCATCTAAATGAACAATCTCTGTCAGTAAAGAGCCTATTGAACCTTCTAGTTCTTCTTCAACTGTCTCATCCAGGCAGTCAAGGTGTGAATTAGGTTTGCCACTCTGCTCTAAAAAGGCAATATTCATTCATCTTCTTTCAGCCAGGTCTCTTCATCTTTCTCACTTGCTATGGATAAAGTAGTACAAATTATTACTCAAAAGTGTCAGATTCCTTGTCTAAAACTTTGAAGCTGACTCCCATAGCTGTTCAATTACAATGGAGCATTTCAGCCCACCCCATCAGCTTGAGGCCACCTGTATACAGAACTATCCCCTTTCCTACCCCTCCTGACATTCATAATGATATATCGGCAGTGACCCTACTGACTTCTTAGGTGAGGTGCTCTGGTACCTCCTTCCCTGCTCCATTTGTGATAGTCAGGGAATTCTTGGTAGTTTTTTTTTTTCATCTATACCAAGTGACCTTTTTTTCCTGACCATTTCTACAATGGCTTTATTAATTCTGGTCCTCAGGATGTGAGACACAACCCTGTTGTTGTCACTCTTGAACTCAAGGTCTGTTTCAGTACCTAGATCTTCAGTGAAAATTTTGGCAATGTATGGCTTGGTATCAGTGCTTCCAGAAATGAACATCTCCTCAGTTTTGATCTTGTTTATATATGACTTTCTTTTACTGCCAGTGGTATTATTGGTGCCAATGCCAGGTGTCAGGGTCTCAACACCAGTGATGTTGCCAGACCTTTTGGCATCAACATTGGTCCTGAGATAACCCCCCCCCACACACACACACTGCAGGGTTTTCAGCTCTGAGTCGCTCCATGTTAGAGTAATTCTCAGTATCAATGTCAGACCAGTAAAGCGACTTAGTAATACTTTGCCTTAACACTGCACATTTCAGCTGTAATGCTGCCATCTGCTCTGTTTGAACAGCATACTCCTGAGCATTTCATCTAGAACTTGTCATCCAACAGCAAGTCAGAGAGGCAGCACTGGTGATTCCCCCCAAGCATTGCATCTACAACAAAGAAGGTCTTCTGTTCATCTTTGGACTCCCTCCTCTGAAGAAGTCCAGAATGGCCTTGTGTAAGACTAAGCAGCTTGACTCCCCTTCAAAGGGTCCTACTACAGATGTAGATGATGAACAGTATATTGACTCCCTGACACCCTGCCATATGCACCCAAGTTTGAGGAATACCTGGAACTAACATGACAATGACACGAATAGCCCCATGGCCCAGTTATCTTCTGGTGGCTCAAGAATGCCTGCAGGTCAGCTTAAAAAATCCTCCTGGATATTACTTCCTTTGCATGACATCCTCCAGGATGCCACCAAAGTGGCTTGGGAAGATCTTGAAACCATAGCCCCCATCCTTAGAAAGGATAGCCACATCATCAAGCTCTTGAGAGAGCGGCACTTTGGGTTTAGAACATCCAAGTCTAATATCCTGGTCTTGGCAACAGCTCATAGAAAGACTTTGAATATCCAGAACCTAGCTGTCCATTTGCATATACAGAACCCAGAGTAATGGACAGGTTAAGGCAACATGTATATGCATCTACCTCCTTTCCTATGTGGACAGTGAATTACGTCACCCACATGGAGGGTTTTGATTATAATATCACCATATGACTGAGGAGTTATTGGATGAATCATAAAAAACAAGCTACTATTCCAGTCTACAATCTTGTCCGACATGATCAAAGTTATGATATGTCTTCTCCATAATGCCACAGAACATAAGGGCAGAGTCATGTCATTGCTATGTGCTGAAATGCATAGCTGCATTTGAAGGACTTCACCAAGTTTACCAAGTTTCTGTTAACGGACTCACCTTTTTAGATCCGTGAATTTTTGATCAGAGGTTAGGAACATCTAAATAACATGGAGAAGGGGGGCAAAATCTTTGCAGCTGTGGATGTAAGGTTTCAGATGCTTCAGTGCACCTTTTCTAGAACATCAGGCAAAGATGAAACTCAGTAATTAAGAAAGTTACTGCATGTTAATGGACCTAAAGACAAGAGTCCTAAGCAAACTCGAGGAAGCAATGTTCCACTCATTGGTGGGAGACAGCAGTCTTGAGGCCTCACCCAAATATCCCACTGTGGAGCCATTTGGGAGACAGAATTGTGGTAAAAAAGGTGAAAAGTAAGTTGTACAAAGCAGGGGTGCAATCATGTGTCTGGATATCACAGAAACCTGGGGTAATGAAGGAGGAACCGCTGAGGAAGCTTGAGATGAATGAGATGAAGTGCCTGAGATGGGTAGTAGGATGAAGAATGTAGGCCCAGGTACAGAGTTGGTCAAGGAGAACAGATTATAGTGGTCTGATCACATGTCCAGGAAAGCAGAAGACAGTTTGGTAAAGCAGTTTTGGATGAGGCATGAAGAAGATGAGAAAATGAGGACATCCATCCAAGAAAATGGGAGCCTATGATGGTGATGATGAACTTCTTGACTTAGATGTTGACATTTCTGAAGAAACCTGGTTTGAATAATGCATGCCCTCCCTTTTTTCTCAAGAATTCTGCATAAAGGCACAAATAATGGGGAAATCAAAGACTCAAAGTCAGGGACAATTTGTAAATATTATAATTAACTTAGAAAGTTAATAGAACAACAGATTTTGATATCAGCATGCATTTTCTGAACACCCATTAGTATGATAGTCTAATATTCCTTAGTAATTTACCAGAAAATCTAAAGTTTTACAACAGAACAAAAATATGAGACAAAAATCAGAGCCATTTAGCAAAATCACAGACATTTGAAAGGCGTGGAATGATGTATTTGAGCTTGAACCATTTCTACCTCTGCAGAGATAGTGCCCAAAGCAAAGGGTAAAAAGTTTGCGCAGTCAAACAATTCAGTAAAAACTACAACAAAGACCCAGCCAAACTATAGTGTTGGCCAAATTAATAGAAATCTTTGTTTTTATTTTTGTTTTTGTTGTTTCGCCATGTAACTCAATACGAGTATATGAAATTACAAATAATTTATTTTATTTTTATTTAATATTTGTTTACCAGGAGTGTTTCACTGAGTCAAAAAAGGCCTATTTTCAGTGTAGAAATCTCCAAATTACATTTTTTTTACAAAAAACAGTGATGACATAGAACTAAAAATGTATAAACAAGAGGTTACATAATAAGCAGCAAATACATATTGGTACATTATAAGCAGCAAATATATACTGAAACTGAGATGGCATAAAAAGACAGAGATATAGGAAAAAGAAGGAAGACAAAATAGACAAGAGATTACAGAATAACTAACAATACATCTTGAATTGAGGTGGTGCGACAACAGTGTTACAAATAATGTAATAGGATTATAAGTCAAACATACTGCACATTATAATAGGTGGCCTCTGAAAGCAAGCAATTTTAGAAAAAAATATTAAAGTATTTCTGCCTGGGAGGGGATGATACTCTCACCAGAATTATGTAATTGTAGTGGAAGAGAAACTAAAAGAATATGGACATGAGATTGAGAGGAGAAGAGAAGAAAAGTATGAAAGCTAATAAGGAAATGAGTGTTGGGGGAGAGATGGAGGATGGAATAAGGACCAGAATGAAATAAATCTAAGGGCTCATCCTGGTGATGAGCAGGAGCATAGCAGTTTGCAGACAAGTAGGCTTTGAGAAGACTTTTGAATTTGTATGAGTTAGCTGTGCCAAGTATGGGATGGACAATTGAATTCCAAATTTTTGAGATGTGGTTTGAGAATAAGGCATCTCTATAGCTATTATTGGCTTTAGTGACTTCTAGAAAAAGTTTGTTGGATGAGTGAAGGGTCATATTGTTAGTGTAGGGTTTCAATAGGTTTTTCAGGGATGGACATTTGTCTGGCTGGTAGATGATAGAATGGCAGATTTTTAGTTAGTTCAGATATAATAGGTTAGGGAGCTCCAACCAGCCTAGTTTATGAAGTGCTGAGCAACGATAGGTTCTGTTTGTGAGGTCGGAGGCAAACCTAGCAATTTTCTTGTAGCATGCTTCCAGTTTCTTAAGATTTGATTACTTTAAGTTTGTGAAAATTGGGGAGGCATACAACAGTGAAGTTATTACATGGGTTTGGGCAATGGCAGTTTTGATGGAGTTGTTGAGGAATGGTCTGGCTCTGTAGAGTGACCCAAGTTTTATGTTGATCTTTTTGATTGTTAGTGCTATGTGCAGGTCATAACTGAGGGATTTGTCAATGTTAACACCTAGTAATTTAGCATGGTCTACTGGCTCAGTTTTAGTGCTGTTAGTTGAGTAAATGGTGAATAGGATGGGTGGCTGAGCTATTTTATTGGTGGAAAATAATAGTAATTTAGTCTTATTGGGGTTTAGTATTAGTTGATTGGTGGAAAGGTAGTGTTCTACATCTGTAAAAGCTTTTTGTGTATTTTGCAGGAGTTCGGGGATTGAGGTGGCCGAACAGATGAGTGTATAATTATCTGCATACTGTATGATGCTAGCTGATATGGTTGCGGAGTTGAGATTGTTTGCAAAGATTGTAAAGAAAAGTGGGCCAAGAATGGAACCTTGGGGTGCCCCCACTAAGGCTGGCAATAGTGATGATATTTTGTCTAGCCATTTAATGGCTTGCTGTCTATCTGACAAATAGCTGTGGGATCATAACAGTGTAGAATGTGAAATGTTTAAGGAGGCTAGTTGGTATAGTAGTTTTTGGTGTGAGATGGTGTCAAATGCTTTTGACATGTCTAGGAAGACTGATGAAACTTAAAGGTCATTGTTTCGAGATTGGTTTATCATGTTTGTGAAGCTGATTAGGGCCGATGTGGTGCTACGCTTGGGCCTGAATCCATGCTGTGTGTCTGAAAGAAGGTTATTGTTGAGGAGATAGAGAAGAATGTGCGAGTGTAGTTTGATAGTAGTGTTGAGGTGCCTTCTTTATGTAGGGAAATGATATAGGATATCTTCCAGAGTTTGGGGACACATTATTTGGTGATGGACCAGTTTATTAATATGGAGACAGGGCAAGAAATGGCATCAGCTGCCAGTTTCAGGAAAACACGGGGAAGCAGGTCAGCTGCTTGTCTAGAAGGTTTACATCTATGGAGAAGTTTATTGATGTAACTTGTAGGTATAGGTTTAAGCAAAATGCTATTGGATTGTCAATAGAAGTGGTCAGTACAGTCAGTGGTTTAGTGGCTTTTTGGTCAGATAGGGACAGAATGGAATTAATGAAATGGGAGCTGAATTGAGAGACTATGCTTTCAGTGGCATCTGGGGTGGAGGGTTAGGGGTAGAGGAATATTTTGGACTGAGTAGTTGGTTTAAAGAGACCCAAAATTTCTGTTGGGTTGTAGAGTAGTAAGCTTTTTTGTCTATTTTTATTTGATTTTTGGCTGTGTTTCTTAATTGCTGATAGTTTTGGAGGTTTGTGTGGTTTTTGTTAGCTAGATAGTGGGAGCAAGCCCTGCCTCATTGTGCCATAAGGAGTTTAGTGTGTTTTGTTAGCCATGCGGTAGGTTTGGTTCTTATGCGGATTTTCCTGATAGGGGCTATTTTATCTAGCCTTTCTAAGATGTGGTGTTAAAGTATCGAGTTGCATCATCTAATTAGAGGTGTTTTAGAGGGAACCAATTACATTGTTTCAAGAGGCAGATAAAATTATCAGTGTAGAAATTCTTTGTGCTGTGAATGTGCTTGTAGGTGATGGATTTTTTAGGGTTTACTTTGTGCCTTAGGAGATAGGTATGTATGTGATCACTGAAGGTGTCTGGGAGACACCCAGAATGTTGGCATGAATAAGGTCTGTTAGTGAAAATCCTGTTGTGTGGTGACTGTTTTTTTCTGTGTTAGTCAATTCTAGTGGGGGCATTAATGCTTTGGAAAAAGCTAAAAAGGTTAATGTAGTTTGATGGGTTTTCAGAACAGGAAAACCAGTCTAGGTTGAAATCACCAGCGATGATTGTTTCATAGTTAAAGGTGGATGATGCCCAATTAAAGCGATTTTCAATTATTATACGTTTGCCTGGGAGGAAGTAGACTGATAATGATAATGTTTTTGTTATTGTTTAGTCGAAGGCTGGCTACAAATACTTCAGAGCTACTTGGATCAGAGGGGTAGCTATCTATTTGTTTTAGGCAGAGTGGGTCCTTATCGATAATTGCGATACCACCACCTGTCTTTTTGATTCTGTCTATTCTAAGAATATTATAACCCTGGATGAGAAGTTCCCTGTCTTTGACGAGTGGCTTTACCCAAGTTTTGGTTAGAATGACTATGTTAGGGTTATATAGACTGAGGGAAGCGTGGAGTTGTTCAACTTTGTTTAGGATGCTTCTTACGTTACTGTTCAAGATTAGTAGGTCAGAGCTGTTATGGGCTTGCTTTATGTCGTTTTGTTGGCCAGTGTTATTATGTGAAAGACTTGGTTGGGAGCCTAACTGTGGGCCAGGGTTGGGCTGTAAGTCACCAAATTGAAAGAGCAGAGGAAGTTTGCATGAGAATATTTGGTCTAGTTTTGTGATCAACTTTAAATAGTCACTGAATAGATTAGGAGTTTTTTGGGTAGGAAGATACTTTATTGGGAAGAGTTCTGTGAGGGAGTAGTTGTAGTGGTAAGGCATTAGTAAGTAGGTTGAAGGGGTGTTGGTTTCTTGGGTTATATTGATTAATGTGGAAGAGTAGTTAACTGATATGTGTAACCCATGGAAGGAAGTAATTAGATAGGTATTTATCAGAAAGGTGATGGAGACTGTGAAAAAGTAACATTGCTAATATTGTGGAGTTGTAGTAACTTTGAATGTGGGTGTGCTGTGAGGTGGAGTGAGATAGGGACAGGAGTTAACTAGGAAAGTGCAAGGGTGGGGAAGAATTATGCAGATATACTCTACTGGATTACAGGTGGAGAAGGGGGGTATGGGTTTGGCTGTGGAGGTGAATGGGAGGGGCAAGAAGTGTATAGCTGTAAGTGAAGTGCAGGTGGGTGGGAATGAGGGTAAGGTAGGGGAGCAGAGTGAGCCCGAGCAGAGCAAGACTGAATTCAGTAGCCTAAGCCAGGCTGAGCCAAGGATGATGGCATAGCAGAAAACAATTGTCTGTTCAGCTGACCAGGTATGGTAGAAATAAACATTTACGTAAGGCGACTATAAAAGTTTTAACAAAAAGAAAATGGGGTGAGTAACTGTTCCAGATTGACTGAGATAGATAGGGGACACATTATTAGAAAAAACAGACCAAGGAAGTGAGGGGAGATCAGCAAGAAAAAAAATGTATGCAACTATTACTAGACAAACAATTTTAAAATCTTTAAGTCAAACATACACTGCAGAATGTTTCCTTTAATAAGGTATTCACAGTCATGAGGGTGGTTTGATATGTTGGACTTTTCAGGCAGGTTGCAGCTAGTTGAGGATGGGCTCACAGAAATTTATTTTTAACAGGGAACTGCAGAATGCTTCCTTTGAAGAGGGATTCATGGTCGTCAGGGTTGTTTGATATGCAGGACTCTTCAGGCAGGTTACAGCTGGGTGAGGATGGGCTCACAGAAATGTATTTTTAACAGGGAATTGCAGAATGCTTCCTTTGATGAGGGATTTACGGCCATGGGGGTGGTTTGATATGTAGGACTTTTCAGGCAGGTTACAGCTGGTCGAAGATGGGCTCACAGAAATTTATTTTTAACAGCGACTGTAATATTCAGCAGGTGCTTGGTGCGATTATGCTACAGCAGTCTTCTACCATGATGATTATCTGTTTTTGAAATGAACCCCTCAAAGACCTGCCAAGTTACCCATGCAACAAAACATGGTCAAATTCATGTTATATGAGAAAATGTTCTAATACAATGTTATAATATTTTGTGAATGGCCCTTTGGCCAATATCAAGGATTTATCTCATTGAGACATAGACCAAACAAGTTCATGGCAATGTTCAGTCATAGAAGCATTGCACTCCCAAGCTGAAAATGTGTTCTTCAGTCAGTTGCTACTTGTTTGTTATGGTCCTTTTCTTCATCTCTGACTTCAGAATAGCCCATAAGGCCTTTATTGGATTCATATCTGTGCTGTTACCTAGCCACGGTCACACTTCAATACCATGGACCTCAAGGAAACTTGTCACTTGTTGACCTTTGTGACATGGGTCACAATCATGCATGAAGATGAAGTCCTCAGTCCTGGTAAATCCCTCCTTCTTTGCCTAGTCACACAGCTGAGGGAGCAGATGCTGCTGTAGTATAGGTCTGTACTGTCCCTGCTTCATGTTCCCTTGAACATTGTAGAGCTGACCTGTTCTGAAGACGCTCATAACACTCCACATCATCAGCTGAGTGGGGTGCTTGATGCGCTGAATGATACAGTTGTGCCCCATCTGCTCTCCAAATTATCATCTGACATATTCTACTTGCTGAAACCGAACACTTTGTTATGCTGTTGTCACTGAAAACAACCCATTCCCAATCTTCTTCTGACCAGTTTTGAAACTTTTTCATCCAGTAGGCTTTGCCTTCAGTTGGTTGGCCAATTCCTGTTTTTTCAAAGGTCTGTAAGCTTGAAGCCCAGCATCCAGATGTCTCCATTGAACAGTTCTGGAACTCAGTGTAACACCTTTTTTTTCCAGCATCCCCTGCAGCTGTCTGTTGGATGCCTTACAATTCTTACGGCATTCTCTGATCAGATACGAATCATTCCAAGGAGTTGTTGACCTTTTGCAGACAGATCTGCCAGAATGTCTGGGTGGCAACCCATCACAGGTATTCAGTTTCAGACCTTCTTGGTGATTTTTGATCCAGGAACACCTTTTTTGAGTAGAATCTCAACTTTTTCACACTATCGTGGAGTTAAGTCAGCCAATTTACCTATTTTTAAGACTATGGAGCCGCATCATTATGATGCCATTTCTCTTTAACATGAAATTACTACATGTTACTTACCTAGCCAAACAGCTTTTTCTTAAAGAATTAGAAAACTGAAATAATTTTGTGAATTTCTGAAAAAGCCAGTTTGAAAATCACCAAAGAAACTAAGAAATTTTCATTATTTGTCAATATTTCTATTAATTTGGCCAGCACTGTCAAGTCTTTACTGTGTAATACATTAATCCTCGTGTAAAGGAGGTCCATAGGATATATGCAAATGGTCCCATAAGGACATAACAGTGTTTCAGCTGAATGTCCATGACTTTTTTTACTTGTTACTTTTTAAATTTTTATGGGTACAGTCAGGCCAATGAAGCCAAACCCCATGTAGATGAAACACTGATATGTTCTTAAAGGTCATTCTCATGGGCTTCCATCGAAGGAGATTTAAGGGATAGATCTCTAACTTGGCAGGGTCTTTCTTGCAGTTTTAATGAATGGTTTATCGGTGTGACATTCTTACCCTTTATTCCGAATGTTATTTTGCAGGATAATTAATGTTATGGATATCAGGCTTGACTTTAAGCACTATGAAACATGGCATGTCTACAACTACTGGGGTTTGGATTTATTGGCCTGAATGTACCCATAAAGACTTACCACTTAACAAGGAAAATGTCATGGCCATTCAGAAAGTCTAGTGCTGAAACACTGGTATAAGCTTAAGAGGTCATTTGCATATATCTCACAGACCTCCACTACAAGAGGTTTATGGTATTACACAGTGATAACTCAAGCTTGGCTGGGTCTTACAGATAGTTAATGAATGCATGCATGTATTTTGTGATGTTATGCTTTCATCTACTGGCAAGAGCAGGAAATTGCACCATATTTCATTATGTATTCAAATGGACAGTGGTGTGGATATTATATTGTTTATTTTTAATAAATTAATAACTGTTTTGATTGGATGATATCTCTATTAATTTGATAAAAACTTGAATATTTTAATATGACTTATTCACTGTCCTGCGGCTGATAGGCAGTGAAACACACCTTATGAGGTATTTACTGCAAGTTGCTGCTTTCTGTGTGAATTGTGTCCTGTTTCCTGTTATATTTCAAACACAAGTGGAAGGGTGAACTCTGTGTCTCTAAAAGTTGTCCATAGATGTGTGCATCCTGGGATGGCCCAATATCCAGTACAAGTCTGGTTTCTTGCTTTATGTCCAGCTGTGCTAGCTAGGATAAACTGAGGATCCCCACACTCCTGAACAGGGTAAATAGGGTATCAGAAAAACTAATAAATGAAAAATCAGCTGCAGGCAACAGGTAACATGTTCAGGTGTAATAAAATACCTGACAACTACAACATTGGGCTACAAACACTGTTGCAGCTATATTTTGCATTTGATAGAGCATCTTGCAACTTCAAACAGAGTCCTTTTTGAATTATGTTAATAAATCACTACATTAATAAACAGTTCAGTAGTCAATGTTCAGTGGTGTCTCTAGTGCATTTATAGGTTACTATTCACTTACATGCACTTGAAAAGAAATTCATTCATTACCTCTTCCTCCTTCCAGAGCCAATTCATGGTCAAATGGGGCTCTCGGCAAAGTAATGAATCAGACTCCATCACACATACACAGCAGCCCCACGCAGAGATGCACAGACACAGAGTCTTAAAAAAGAATGCCCTTAAAGAAAACATCTAATTTTTTTTAAATTAAAATGTAAATGTTGTGGCAGCCTGCCCTGGCCAGCAGGACCCTCCCAGTCAGTGGACCCTAGGTACAGCTTAGGTCACCAAGTGCTGGATCCAGCTCTGCATCTTTCAAAATTTCAAACTTACTTGAAGGTTTAAGTAGTATTTTACTTTTTGTTATTGTGCCAGTTTGATAACATAGATTATATACATCAATCTTCATTCTGTGTCACTGATTTATGGAAACTACCAAGCCTTGGACATTTAAATAATTTAAGTAAGTAAATAAATAAATCCATACATATGTATATAAGGGCAGCACAGTGGATAGCATTGTTGCCTCACACTAAGAGCTTCACTGGTTCAATTTTTGGTTGAGGTGATTTATGTGTGGAGTCTGCATGCCTTCCCTGTATTTGCATGGGTTTCTTCTGGGTTCTCCAGTTTTTTTTTCAAACACATGCAGTAGGTGGATTGGGTACTCTAAATTTGCCATGGGTGTGTGTATGTGTGTGCCCAAGTGTGCTGTATGGAAGATTAGCCCCAGCAGGGCTAGTCATCCATTGGTGTGAACTTGGCTCTAGATGAGTGTCACTGGTAAAGTGACACTCCAACCCCATGTATAGAAATGAAAAAAGGGGTTGTGGATGGATACATGCTTGCCTGTGTGTGTGTGAGCATATATATATATATATATATATATATATATATATATATATATATATATATATATATATATATATATCAGCAAATGACTGTAGGTTATTTTCTGATGAAGTTCAACTAAAAGATTTACAATGAACAAAAGCACTCAAAATGCAATTTAAATTAATAAAAGACTGACCAAAACACTGAAAATAGCCTAGCATCTATGTTCCTCAAAACAGCAGAAGTTTTTTAAGTTTGTATATAAATACATATAAATATGTATATATATATATATATATATATATGTGTGTGTATATATATATATATATATATATATATATATATATATATGTGTATATATATATATATATATATATATATATATATATATATATATATATATATATATACACACCATAGCTCTCTTCTGTCCAGATTTTCACAGAATGTCAAGATTTTTCCCTCATATTTTTGGATTCTTTCTCATAAAATTTTGTTTTTCTGGCCAATCTTTTGCAATTTGATGAGGATTAAAGTCAGAAAATATTAACAGACATTTGACTTTCAGTCTTCATATACACTTCCGAAAATTTATGACAGTGCAAAATCTGTTATTACATCAACTTTCAACAATTGTAAAAGCAATATTTAAAAATTGTCCCTATTTTGGGGCCTTTGTGCCCCCATTATTTATGACTTTGTCATGATTTCTTGCTCTAAGAGGTTGAGAGGTTTGATATGTACATACAAATGTGCATACATACATACTGTTGAACATGCCTTTTGAAGAGTTAACTGTTCAGATAATACAAGCTTGCTAAAGTTGTCCAAGTGAGTTGTTTGATTTTTCTTTCTACATTTGTTCTTTTTTCTTAAGTTATCAATTCTATATAAATCAGCATTCATACTACTACACATTGTGAAACAAAATATAAAAAGAAGTACACTAAATTCAAACATGCAACAAGCATTTGCTGTAAACCTATTACTTACAGCATATACATCCATATCCTTACATTCCTGCTATGATTATCACTGCTATCAAGAGATAATGACATGAGAATGACTATCAGAAAAGGAACACATCTCCGGTCGAAGGTTGCTGGGCTGCATTTTCGTACTTTTTTTCATTACAGCTCATAGATATTCAAGTAATAGATTTAGATCTGACAATTACGGAGTACTGATTGTAATTTTTTTTCCTTTTTTCATTGATGAAGCTTGTGCACAATGCTATACATGAAGGAGATAAATATAAATGAAAAAAAAAAGACTATGAGGAGTAATTAAACCATATGACGTTAAAGACATGCAGGTAGGTGCGAGCGTGAATGGGCGTGCCTTCTTTGAAGGTTGGGTGTCGGGCTGGCAACTTGGCACCATAAAAATCCACTGCCAATCATGAGCAGACTCGAGTTCTGCTGTGGTGACCCCTAACCGGGAAAAGCTGAAAGTCTTTATTAGGCTGGTGACAAAATGGTTTAAATGGAGGACCAGCTAGACAGCTAAGGTAAGATCATGAGATACAGACAATGCAAGGCCTGGACATGTTATGGAGTGGATGACACAAGTAGTAAGACTGGGTGACCAATGAGCAGTTACAACTCTTTATGAATGCTCTGGGAGATGATGGTCTCAGCAAACGTATTCAGGGTTAGTGGTCTGCAACAGCATGGCTTATCAGATGACATGGGAGTAGGGTTACATTAACCATAATACTAACTGAGCTTTCCTCCACCTTTCCACAGCAACCAATTTCTAAGAAAGAGAGCCAGCACTGCTAAGCTCAGACAATTAGGGGATGAGGACATTCTGCGTAATCATTCACACTAAACTACTAACAGAAAATGTGAAATTTGAGGAAAGTTTACGTTGGAAATACACATCGCTATAGTTCATTCTTCTTACACTTTTCAGAAGAATTATTTCAGTATATTGCTCTCAGACACAGTAACTGCAGTGGTGGTGCTGCGGTAGCGTTGTCACCTCACAGTAAGACATTGTCCTGTTCAATTCTCAGCTAGAGCGTCTTCTGTGTGGAGACATGCGTGAATGGGCGTACTTTCATTGAAGGTTGTGCATCAGGGCCGGCAACTCGGCACGTAAAAATTTACTGCCAATCATTAGCGGGCCGGAGTTCCGCTGTGGTGACCCCTAACTGGGAAAAGCTGAAAGATACAAAAACAACAACTCTCAGACACGGTATCCATGCCTGTCAAGGAACTAGCTGTACTGTGGGAATTACAGGATAAGAAGTTCAGTACCTGACAGAAGTGACTCAAACTTAAATCATGAAGGATCTATCAGCACTCCTCAAGATGATGAGTCAAAACCAGTAGGCACAACTATGGCAGTTTTATACACGCACAACTGATTGATTGATTTATTGATTGTTGATTAACTGCCTTTATTTATGTATGCATTTGTTGATTGGGATAAAGCACTGATGCAAGGGGACCATTTTCAGGCTAAGTTTGAAGTTTACAGCCAGACAAAAAAGGACAAAAGGTAATAGACGATGTTGGTTACACAATAATATTATATTATGAAAACAGTAATACAATCAAAAGATATAAAAGCAGTTGTAGGATTAATTAGTTCAAGGCTGGCAATAGGTTGCTAAACTTCTTACAGTAGGAGTACATAAACTAGTAAATACATTTATACTGTGATTAATTTTGCACTACACTATGAACTCTAGTGAAAGAATACTGTTTTTATACTGCATAACAAATTTACAAAACTACAAAAACTAGTAAAGGCACACTATTCTCCACCGAGACATGTACACCATAAAGAGGAGAGTACTAGGTGAAGAACATCTGGATGTAATAGGTGAGAAGGGAAAGTGCAGATGTGCTAAGGTTGGGAGGAAAGTTGAAAGTTCTGTGAGCAAAGGCTTAGGAGAGTGAATTGTTGTGTCTAGGTGAAGGGGAAAGGAAGCAAAAAGGGGAGGTGTATTTACAGGTTCTTTGGGGGGGGTGCCAGTTGTTGTTGTTGTACATTTGTTAAAGCTATATTTGTTGTCCTGAGCAACCCAGACAGGAGAAAAGCCAAAGTTTGTCTGGATCTGTGTGTGTGTGTGTGTGTGTGTATAAGAAATTGTGGAAGGAGAAGTGCTGTTTGTGTAATGTGTGGGATTAAGTGCTGTTGAAGGAATGGGATGGACACAAGGGGAACACAATGAACATTAAGCAGTATACTAAGATGAGTTTAGAACAGCAAAGTCTGCCCTGACTCCAATAAGGCAGTTCCAGTCAGGAAAATGTTGAAATGTTCTGCCTGTGGAATCATAAAGCATAAGGACTCTAGAAAACAGATTAGTCTACAGCTGTTGGGAGAACTATTTGGGGCACCTTGGCACCAGTTTGCTTTAATGACTGAAGCAGTACTCTTTTGTGTTTTTTCTTGATGGTTTACTGTTAGGAATGTAGTATCTGAACTAGACCCACTCAGTGGAGTACCACTATTCACATAGTGCTGCCTCATAATAATGTAACTCTTTGGTCAAATGAATGACATATAGAAATAAATAAAGCTGGTCAGTTAATTCGGGAAAATAGACACAGACTAAAGCACTGCAAGATCAAGATGAGATATTGGTCTTTGGATGCTGTTTTTTTGTTCTTCAAAGGAGTATCCATTGGATGACATTTCTTTATCACACTGACTCTGCTAATACCAGTTATTCAAGATGAGAATTAGATGAACTTTGCATGCAATCTATTCTAAAGGAGACCAATGTACAATACACTCCTTCAGAACTGAACTAGCAATTTATGCTTAACTGGCAGTGTGTTACCAGTTGAAAGAATTAAGGTAATGAGTAGTTACTTTAAAAATCACATTTCATCTATTTAGTTTATTTGCCTACCACAGGATACCTATCCATGAGGTAAGTGTAATATATGAGATGTAATATAAAAGAAAAAAAAAACTTTCCCGTATAAGGCATTATTATTGAGGCGTCATTTGTTTAGTAATGAGTTTATGTGGTTTGGCTTATACTGGCAAAACTAAATGTAAATACAAAAATAATATAGCAGTATATTGATGGTACGAAGCAGAATAGACAGGAAAGCTGCCCAGCTGAACATATTTTTAAAATTTGTGTCTCATCACAAGTAAAACTTAAGCATAGGAAGGGAAGGTATATTGGCCACCTTGTACTATAGATGGAAGATTAATTGGTTTGAGCATTTAATACATTTTGCCCTTATGGATTATATACTGATCTTGATACTAATTGATTAACTGAGATTTATTTTTGTAATTTATATTGGTGTTTATATGGTTGACAAGTCCTATTAATGATATTCACATAATAGTACTAAACTTTTGAGCAACATTTTTTCAGTATCTATTTATTGTGCTTATTTGATGTATTATTTTTACCTGTCATATGTAGTTGAGAAAAGGATGAACTATCATCCTTACCAAGGGATACCATAAAAGTACTCCAGGAATCTACATTTGGAAAGGACATTCAGTACATAAGCCTTGCCATGTGTACAGACTGACAGGCAAACAGGCAGACACTAGTCTGCCACCCCTTGTTTCTATCAGCAGTTTGTATCATACTTCAAACATGGCTGCAGTTTAAGATTTTTCCTCATCCTGGTATGTCTCTTTTAGACAATGGAAATAAAGGATGTACTATTTCCATCACTTCTAGATACAAGTGGGCATTAAAGCAGAGTGCCTAGCATCAGTAATTTGTTAGTACAAAACCTTGGGTAACTGTATTGTGAAATATGCATTGATCCAGTAAAACGTAGCACATCTCCTCTGTAGTCCAGGGAATTACAGTCTGTTTACGCTAGCTTCAGTAGTACATATATTAATGGCAAGCAGTAAGCTCTGTGGTACAAAGGTTTTTCAGAAAGCTTGCAAATTAGCTAATAATAAGGTCCAACCTCGTCATAGCTAGCATGTTCTGAAATAGCAAATGGACACATTGTGTTGGAAGGGCCTTTTTAGCCTGAGACATATGACTCACGCTAGGACCTTTAATGAATTACCAGATAAAAGTTTGGAGGACTTTAGGTCAGACAGTGCCAGAAAATTATTGTAAGTTGTTGGCCCACATTAATAGCTTTTTGATGAGATAAATTAGTAAATCCAGTATGTTAGTGGAATGAATAAATGTGGTGCAGATGGTACTTCTAATGATACTGTATATATTTAGGCATCTTCCACCAGGGCAGTTCCTTTTCAACCTTCAGTCCCCTCTCAGGAACTTTTCACAGATGTCTCAGATTGGGATGGAGGTTTCCTTTGGGCTTTTAAAGGTGCAGGGCCTTTGTCTCTTCATAAAAAGAAAGATCACATCAATGTCAAAGAGATGAAAGCTCTTCTGCTAGCTCTTCAAGATTTTCATCCTCCTTTTCTTCCAGGGCCTCTCAAGATTCTCACAGACAATACCACAGTAATGTGCTATATCAACAAGCAAGGGAGGACAAGGTCTTATATCAACAAGCAAGGGAGGACAAGGTCTTATCTCCTGGTTATCCCTTCAGGTTTGGTAGCTAGCTCTCCAGTATCAGGTGACCCTTCAGGTAGTTTACATTCCCTCAAAGTAGATCATAGTGGCAGATTCTTTGACAGGTTCATAACACAATCCCACGAGTGGATTCTTCACAGGGATGTGTTTCTGGGCATTGTCCATTAGTGGACACCCTCTCTTTTCTTTGGAAGGGGATGTTTCTTTATGCCTTCCCTTCCCTTCCTGTCATTCTGAAAGTCCTGTTCAAAATAAAACTGGATGCTCATAAAATCTTGCTGGTGTCTCCCTTTTGGCCCAGGCAACATTGGATCCCTCTTCATCTACATCTTGCCAAGGGCAGTCATCACAAGTTACCTCACAGGGTGGACCTACTCATACATGACAAGGGATCTTTCATCCATCCCCACCAATCCACTCTTCAACTGATATTGTGGATGATAGGGTTTTGATCCCCCACAGACACCATTTTTCTGAGGATGTGCTTCAGGTTCTGCAGGAGGCCAGGAGATCCACTACTAGGAAATCCTAATTATCCAAATGGAAGAGGTTTTCTGTTTGGTGTCTTTCTCGTAACATGGATCTACTTACTGTGGAAGTTCCATTGGTTCTCTCTTATTTGTGTGAATTGTTCAATGGTGGGTTGGCTTATTCTTCTGATAATGCCCACCAGTCAGTTATCTCTGCTTGTCTGCATTTGACTCCACTTTTAGCCTCCAGATTTGAGACCAAACAGTTTCTTAAAGGTGTCCTTCATATTAGTCCTCCCAGGAAGCCTGTCTCTACTTCCTTGGACCTTAATTTTGTTTTAGAAAAATTAACTCAACCTTCTTTTGAGGCTGCTGCTTCAGTGTCCTTACAGCATTGTTCTTGGAGGACTGTTCTTCTTTTGGCCCTTACTTCTGCCAGATGGGCGTCTGAGCTCCAAGTCCTTATAGCTGTTCCTTCTTTTTCAGTTTTCCATAAGGACAGGGTGTCCTTTCTTACTAATCCTTCTTTTATGCCCAAGGTGGTTGATGATTTGTCTCTTAATCAGTCCATTCATTTGATCACGTTTTTCTTTTTCACAGTCTGCTAGTGAGAAGGCTTTGCACAGCTTGGATATGCATAGCCAGCTCAGATACTATCTGGATGATAAGATTAAAACTTTTCATAAATCTGAACAGCTTTTCATCCTAGTTCTTTAGGTTTAGCTGTTTCCAAGCAAACCATTTCTTCTTGAATTTCTAAAGCCATTTCCTTTTGCTACTCTTTTCATGGGAAGAGCATTTCTTACTATGCTAAGGCTAGCACTTCTTTTTCACAGAGTTGTAGCAGACTTCAAAGGGTGGTCCTTGAGAGGATTCCACCCAAGGATGGGGGGAATCATAATGGACACTGCCTGCAGAATCAGGGCTTCCGTGAGGCATTTTCTGGTGGGCTCTTACAGCAACCCTGAAGGGTTGCCCAAGTGTCCTACTCTGGAGGCAGTTAGAGGTCATTGGGCTCTTCATCCAAAAGCTTGGGAGACCATCACCTTGGATAGATTCTTATCCAGAGGTTACTACATTACCTATTCAAAGGTGCCCAATCTTCATCAAAAATGTCTTCCAGACATTCCACCCCAACAGAGACTGCAGGCAGTCATAAAGATTCACAAGCTGCTCACAAACTGAGTCATCTAAGAGGTTCCACTAGACCATCAAGGATCTGGGGTCTATTTCAGATTCTTTTTAGTACCAAAAAAAGCAAGGACCTCTTGCCAATTTTGGATTTAAGCAGACTGAATCAGTTTGTGAAAAAGACCAAGTTACAGATGGTCATGGTGCAGTCAATCTTACCTTTTCTGAAGAAGGATGATTGGATGTGCTTGATACACCTCAAGGACAACTACCATCATATCAAGATAGACAGGTACTCCAGGAGGTTTCTACACATCTGGCTGGGGGTAATCATTATTAGTTCAGGGCCCTGTCATTTGGTCTCATCACAGCCCCCCAAGTGTTTACCAAGTGCATGGCAGTAGTTGCAACCTGGCTCCAGCTGCAGGGATTCCAGGTGTTTCCATACCTGGATGATTGGCTCCTTATTGCTCCCAGCATCATTGCTTACAGCCAGGGATACCTTACTCCAACTGTTTGACCACTTAGGCACCACAGTCAATTACCCCAATTCAAGTCTTCAGCTTGTGCAGGTTTTAGAATTCATAGGTTGTTGCCTGAATACTGTCAATCAACAAACCATTCTTCTGAGTTCCAGAGTGATCGGTCTTCATGCTCAGGCCTTGACTGTGCTTAAAACATTGAATCCTTCAGCTCACGCAGTATGAAACTTCTAGGCCATATGGCAGCATCCATAGGGTCAGTTCCTTTAGTCAGATTTCATATGAAGGTTCTGAATTAGACTCTAGCTGTACAACAGTCTTTCTTGTCACATCCCATGGAGTTTTCCACATAGCCAATGAAGGTGTATCATGATCAAATTCATTGGTGATTGCAGTCCCCTTTAGTAACCAGTGGCAGACTGTTTGTTCTTCCACCTTCCTCCACAGCAGTCATCATAGATGCCTCCCTCCTGGGATGGGGGGCATTTCAAAGGAAAGACAGTTCAAGGGTGCTGGTCTTCTGCAGAGGCTCACATCCACATCAATATTCTGAAGATGATGGCAGTCCTCCTTGCAATGCAGGCCTTTCAGGAAGCCCTTCCCAGAGGTGTGATTTCAATACAGATGGATAATATGTCAGTCGTCTGGTATCTCAACAAGCATGGGGGATCATAATTGGATCCTCTTTGTCAAGAGGCCATGAGGGTTTGGCAATGGGCGAGTTCTTCTCAATGGTTTCTGGTGGCAATGCACATCCTGGGAAAATCCAACATTCTGGCAGATAGCCTGAGTAGGAGTATCCTACTTCCTCATGAGCGCATCCTAAATCCAAGTTTTTTTCTGAGCTGGTGCACTCAGTGTTATGACCTATTTGCCTCCCCTTCCAACACCAAGTGCAGCAGCTATTACACTCAAGACAGTCGCCAAGGGATGCTCTGGTGTTTGCTTGCCCAGCAGGGCTTCTCTATGCTTATATCCCACTTTTTCTGATGGTACAGTTTCTTTAGAAGGCAGACCACTGAAAAGCTACTGTGATCCTCATAGCCCCCTTTTGGCCTTGTCAGGTGTAGTTGCCTTCCTTTGGCCTTTTCTGAAGTACCCCCATTGGGTACTGGATCCCATTCTGGATCTCATTTCTCATCCAGTGGGTCTGGATCCCCCAACCTTCAGTCTCTCAAGTTAACCACATAGTTCCTCCAGTTCCCTTGATGGACAAAAATACAAAGCTTTTGCAGGTTGTAGTTCACATCTTGTCTTCATCTCAAAAACAGTTTACTAGAAAGGTGTATGGAGACAGATTGCCCTGTAGACAGAATTTCAATGGACTTACACCTTTTTCTTCTCCTTTAGAATCTGTTTTAGATTTTATTGTTTTGTTTTAGTCTGCTCCAGTTTTTCTATGATTATAAGTGCAGTTAGTAGCCATCTCTAACTTTCATATTGGCAGGGCTAATGTGCCTCTGGCTTCCCCCAAGATTTACAAGGTGTTCCTCAAGGGTAACCTACTGCTCTGTTCCCACAGTTTGGGACCTGGTTTGTCCCTAGCATTTGTGTTTTGCTTTGCAGATCCTTGCAGGCCCTCCATTTGAACCCAAAGCTTCTTCTGACTTAAAGCTCTTTTCTTGGAAAACTTTGGTTTTGGTGGTGGTACCTTTTGCATTGTTTGGACATACATAGGCAACTGAGATGTTATTTGGACCACACTAAAGCTTTCAGGAAATCCAGTCAATTATTTGTCTTATTTTCAAAATTCAGGCTGGGCTTACCTGTGTCCAAAGTGAATTTATTCAAGTGGCTTTCAGACTGCATTTTGTTTGCATATTCTTTGAAAGGCAAGACCCTTCCACACAAGCCTAAGGGTAATTCAACAAGAGCTATGGCTACTTCTACAGCTTTCTTCTGTAGAGTATCAATGGTTGAGGTTTGTGCAGATGCCACTTGGCTTGGTCACCACACTTTAGTGTCACATTATAAGCTGAATATTCAATCCAAGCTTTTCTTTGGCTCCATTGTGTTGCAGAATATCCTTCCTTAGTTCCTCCCAATGAAATTTTCCTGGCTGGGGTTGTAGCTAGACAGAGCAGACAACATTAGATACAAAAGTTGTGTACTTATCATAAGGATAGATCTGTGTTTACTGGTTCATCCTCCCTCCCTCATCCTGCCCCCTTCTTTGGTTGATATGGAAAACTTCCCGTTTTGTAATGACCAGACAATAGAGGCAGTCTTTTCCTTATTCATGGAGTCCTGCATCCTCCTTGGTTAGGGAAGCTTTTTAGTGTATGTTGAAAGTGGTTGTCTTGGGGCAGACTGAATCTGAGGATAAGGGTGAGGAGCAAGGAGGTGTGGGTAAGAGAGCTGGAGCTAAGTAAGTTCAAAGTCTGTTAGAATTAGCTGGTGTTGGATCTGAAGACCCACAGGTTGAACCACACAGAGAGACATTATGGATCTATCCTCATGGTAAGTATATAAATTTCATTTTTTTTCAGTTTCTGCCTCCATTCAGCTTTATATTAGATGTATGATCATCCATCCTTACATTTTACTATAGGGATAAGCCTCAGGTACCACTCCCAAAAGGCTTCTCATTATGTTGCTATGCAGACCGGGCAGGGGTGGTGCAAGCAGGCTAGTGGGACTTTATATATGGCACGCACAACAATAGCAGCAACTAGAATTTAAAAGTAAAACTGATTGACCACTTCTTTAGTTTAAATGGCTTAAAACATTTACTTTTTTCCCCTGAGTGCTGAATTTAGTTTAACATTATTTATTTTACTTCTTTCTTTTCAGCTGGACTGTGGGATGGGACCGGGGTCCAGGAACCTGGGGTGGGGGACTTCCTTGCCTGCTATCTGGCTGAGTTGAGAGAAGAAACAAAAGAACAGAAGCCTCACAAAGCAGACTGAAAAACAGATTGTGGAACAACTCACTAAGGTAAGGAAAAAAATAACTTACATTAAAAAAGCAACTAAGCTAGACTTGTTAGCCACTAAGCCATTTGTCAGCCTTGGCAACCCAGCTGCCAGAGTGCAAGAAAGTAATGTACCTTGCTCTCAACCTTTATCAGTGCAAGAAATCTGGATAAGGGAGGGGTGAACTTCTGTTTTCTTCTCATGAAAAGTTACATTTTTTGTTTGTTTCTTTGTTTTGCTCTTCCAGTTTGAGAGGGGTTGTCTAGTGATGGTCTTGCCCAGGATCCAAATGTGCTAGCTGCACCTCTGAGTACGTCTACCACTCAGCACCTCTGTGGATGCATAATACTACAGGCAGAATCACTAGCTAGCTGAGTGGAATAAGTGTCATCTACTCACCCTTCACTACCTGTTGCTACTTGAGGCCCCTCATTTAAATAATAACCTATGAAAGTGGTCACGCATATCATGCATGTTTTTGCCAACTACTATACACAAGAAACTGAAAAAAACAGCACCGAAGAGTACTTAATCTGGCATTGGTGTAATTGCATTTTAGTATTCACAGAATATATGAATGTGAGTTACACCCATCAGTTGTATCCCACCAAAACTGACAGTGTACTACCACACCCTGTGCTGTAATTACCACAAATCTGTAGAATAGTGTGCATGTGTACACAATGGGTGTCCTGAAACTTCATTACAGAAACAGGAAGTCATTGAGAATAATGCTTAATCATCCTTGCTGTCATGATCTTTGCTTGGTTAGGTCATAACTCTGCTTTAAAAAGCAATACTATCTCTGTTTTTACTGTGGCTGTATTTTTACTTAGCAGTAGTATGCAATTTATGCAAAAACACTGTTTCTCTGTAGTTTGCAAGACCTAAGAGGAAATGTGGCTAGTCTGTCTATCCAACAGCTTTATAACTTGGTTGGGTTGCCCTTCTGTTGCTTGCTAATACTGCACTGCTTTCTGAGATTTGATTCATTCAGAATTAGTGTTTTTTTTTCTGATGTTTCAGAAGAGTTGCTTCAGTCTTCTTAGTGTTTGAAATTGAAACAAGCTAGAAGTGGATAGCCATTTTCTTTGCTTACTTGTTCACTTCCAAATCTGTTCCTGTGGTGATGTCAGTTTTTAAACACGACAAAAAACTGTGAAAAAATTGCATTTCTAATGGAAAACGTATTTCTAGTGGGTCATGTCGGTCTGAACTTGAATATAATTTGGGCAAGGTCTTCCAGTTGTGCCAGTTTGAAACACAGTCAGCATTCCAGATGTACTTTTTGATAAAAGAGCTATAATGAACGTTTGCTTCAGAAAAACTATTACTAACATTTCGCTTTTCAATTCAACTATAAGGTGTTTCCAAAGCTAAAACTAATGTCTTTCGGCTGTTCCCGGTTAGGGGTCGCCACAGTGGTACTCCGGTCCGTTAATGATTGGCAGTCGATTTTTATGGTGCCGCGTTGCCAGCCCAACTCCCAACCTTCAAAGAAGGCACACCCATTCATGCATGCACCTACCTGCTTGTCTTTAAATGTCACTCGACCGCGAGGACAAGCCGACTCCACACAGAAGGAGCTTCAGCCACAAATCGAATGGGAGAATCTCCTGCTGTGAGGCAACAACGCTAACCACTCCACCATAAGGTGTTTCCAAAGCAAGTTAATAAATTAAAGCCTAATATTATTTCTTTTGATATAGTGACTAAAACAAGTTTAGCCCTCCCCAGGTCCAGGTTCCATACCTAACTATAGTAATTCACTAGATGTCTAAAAACATCATACAAAGGAAGTGTTGTGTTCTCCACTGCATTTAAGTTTTAATAACTTTATGGGACTTATTGCCGGTAATTTCCAAGTGTAGTACCTCGCAGGATGTGCAGTAGCAAAACCCACCCCAAACACACCTCCAGCCCTGTGGAGGCAGCAGCAGTATGATTATTCAACATTGTGCGGACTGGAAGTTAACTAATATTCCAACCCAAATGACATTAATGTAATGTTGTATTAGGGACATAAAACTTCATTCAGTACAAAAAAGGAAATGTTTTATTAGGGACATAAAACTAAAATGCCTGCAGTAAATCACATTTCAGGCAGTCAATTGGGCACAGTTCACACCATTTCTCTTAACAATACTGTTACATTTTAATGGCTTTAAGGACATGTGCTTGCAAGGAAGTGGGAGGTGGGGGTGCAGCTCCCCCACAAGGGGGTTCAGGGGGGCTTGTCCCCCTGAAAAAGGAGAAAAAGTAAGAATTTATCATTGGATGGAGTTTCTTGTGATACTGAATATTTAGCAGTTTGCACAAAGTGACATGCGAATTTGCATGCCTGTCAGTCTTTATGGATATCCCCGCCCATTTGGCATGCCAATCAATGATGGCACTCCCAAAGCTGCGCAGAGCTAACTGCGAGGTACTACACTTGTAGATTACCCTTATTTCACATAATTTTAATAGTGTACAAATGAACTTTGTTGTGAAGTTTGTTTCTTCAACTTAATATACAGTAGCTTTAACTCTCAGCAACTCCCACTCCACAAAATTATAGACGTTTTAAAAGAAGCTGTTTCTTGTGACATGGCTGCTCAAAATGTGTACTGGATTGGGATGTTATTCCATAAGTAAGGAGTATGAATGCCAGTTTAAGCCTTTGGTCACCAGAGCAAGGGCAGGAAGAGCACATCTTAATAAAAAAGCAACTTTCTGGAGAAAATAATAACATTTATTGGGAAATATAATTTGCAGACCAGTTTTACACAACCATCATTCAGATGGTTATATTCTTCCTCATTTCAAGATTTTGACAGTGAAATGCCAAAAATGTTTATACTTGCATTGCTGTTGTATTGTTATACATTATTTAAATCATAGTTTTGTTGCTTAATCCTTAGCTTTTAAATTAGCTGCATTTCTGAGTAGAAGACACGTTTGGTTAATGAGTTAGTGTGCACCTCACTTGTTTTGTAGAAAGAGTCAATAAAGTTCCCCTTTATAAGAGGGGGGTCCAAACCAATGCAATTCTTTTAAAGAGCGATCACACAGTACACAGATTATCCTGTGGTGGGGATGCACCAGTTTCATTCAGTCAGCTGCATCTACTTTAGACTAAAACCATTCTTATAATGACAGTTGATCTGCTCTGCAGCTGTAAATGGAGATATTGTATCACTCCTACTTTCTGTATATCCACTGCCACCCTCTTTCTAAATGTCTTCTTGCTGGGAGGAGTGATCTTGGCTTTCTTATAAAACTGGAAAGGAGTTCCTACAAATTGCTTAAGAAATTTTTCTGAATTTAACTACAGCAAGGAATGTCAAGCTATCCTCTGCCAGCATCAACCAGCTCCAAAGACTTTCAAATTCAACAAATTAATTTTGGTCAGGATACCTTCAGTATAGAAAGGGTTCTGTCCCCAGGCATACAGGGTTACAGGATACTAGTCCAGGTGCTAATATGAACCAGGAAATGAGGATCTGAGAATTATGTCCACTCTCCGCAGGCTACACAAGATCAGGAATTTTATGATAGTGACAATTCAGACCATTTTGTCATGGTTGTTTCAGTAGTCATGGGTGACCACAATAAATCATGTTAGTGCTGGCATGTTCCATTCATCCATCAATCCCATTTTGCTTTTTTGCACATAGAGTCGAGTTATCACATTAAGCGGTGACTATGCTGACACATTCTTGTCTTGCAACTTCACAGTCATATTCTCAGAGTAGAGAACCAATGTTTCTAGTTTGCATTTCTCCCCTTTGATCTAGCACCTGCTGTGAGCATATTATTCAGGTACCTAGCTGTGTCTGTGGTGGCAATATGGGGAACAAGGAGTTCAATATTAGCCTTTTCTGGTGGATTCTATGATTCAGGCTCAGTCCAGTTTCCAGCTGCTATGCCTATTGACCATTGGGTGAATAAGAAAAAGTCAAATTTGATTTCCCAGAGGACAATTTTTTTCTGTGGGATGAGCAGAAATTATTCTTGATTGAGAAGAGGATACAGATTGTTTTTCTTATTTCAGCAGGTTGCACCTTTGCTATCATAGCCTAGAATGCCTAGAAAAGGAAGCCCTGATTTGAGGACAACTGATGAATCCACCACTGAAGTTCCATCTTGAGGCATGGAAGTAGATGGACTAGAAAATCTAAAGGATGACAATGTTGAAGCCAAACTGACTTTAGAAACCACTGGAACTTTCTTGTGTGGAGCTTGGCTAGTGACAGCATAGGAATGGTGGAAGCCATGTAACCCAGAGCCCTCAGAAACTCTCTGGCTGTAACTGAGGCCAGAGGAAGAAGGTATTGAAAGAAAGCAATGAGAGTTAAAGCCTTGGGAGGAGGCAGGGATGCCAGCACTGGAACAGTCTGGAGCCTGCACCCCAGAAAACTATGATCCTGGGAAGGAGTCAGGAATGATTTTGGGAAATTTACAGTAAATCCAAGGCTTTGCAAGAGAGAAATGGTAAAGTGTAGATGCTGAGATAAGATCTCTTGAGAGAAGGCCTGAATAAGCAGGTTGTCCAGGCAAGGAAAGACCTATATCCCCCTTAGCCTGCAGAAAGCAATCACAAAAAAATGGGGGCATTTGTTGAAGACCCTTGAGGCAGTAGAGAGACCAAAGGGCAAAGCAGAGAATGAAAATGCCAGGAAACAACAGAGACATTTAAAAACTTGCTGAAAAGGGGACGGATAGGAACATGAAGATAATCATCTCTGAGATCTAGGGAAAGTAGAAAAGCCTGAGGAAGAATCAGAGGAAACAAGGTTTGAAGGGACAACATCCGAAAGGAACGGCTCTTCAAAAAGGTGTTTAGCTGAGACAGACCCAGAATGAGTCTCTAGGCATCTTCTTTCCTGGGGACCAAGAACATCCTGGAATAAAACCCCATCCTCCTCTGAGGAGTTGGAACTTCCTGAATAGTTTTCTGGGCCAACAGGCCCTGAAGCACCTCTGGAAAAAAGAGCAGTTGTTCCTGAGGAGATTGAGGAATGCCCAAAAAAAAGGGGAAGAGATTTCCAAACCATGTAATAAGCCTGGTGAATTACTGAAAGAACACAAGAGTCTTGGATGATCTTTAACCAAATAGGAAGGGACAGAGACAGGCACAGAGAAAGATGAATTTGACTGAGAAGAACAGAACAGAACAAGGATAGTTAGACAGCAACTGGTTTGTCAGGAAAAGGAGGCTTCTGAGTAGAAGGAGTTTGGGTAGCTTTAGCAGGGGGAGCCCTCAGAGTCAGGGAGATCTGAAAATAACCTGACAGGCTTGAGAGAGAAGAGCCAAAACATACCTAGTCCTATGTGTCTGACAGTTGTCAGCTCTAAAGGCTAGAGTAGCAGAAGTATACACCTTCTTACCCAGCCTCTACACCTTCTTACCCAGCCTCTCCATGGTTCTGCTGTACTTATCAGATAGGAGCAACTTAATAGAAGGCAACACTTTTGGAGGGCTTATCAGAAGCCACTGACACCACAGAAGGGTCAGCAAAGGAAACTTACAAAGGAACTTGTAGTCATCAGGCACTTTATAAAACCTATCAGGTTTCTTGGGAGCAGGGGTTGGGAATTAGGAACCTGAGAAGCAGTGGGAAAAGCATACAGGGAGGTAGCAAGAACAGGAGGAACAGCAGAGGACCTAGGAGACTCCATTTGTAGAAGCTCATAGTACCTGTTCTGGATATCAGACACCTGAGTACTGTTCACATTGAAAAATTCCATCATTCTGAATAAAGTATCACCTAATGAAATCTCCTGAAAAGGAGACTCAGGACTGATGGAGTCATCTTCCTCAGAACCATAGTCAACTCTGGAAGAATCTGGGAGGAATAAGTAAGGGACTCTTCATCAGAATCAGCATCCTCCTCCTCAAAAAAATCCTGCTTAATGGGTCTCTTAAGAGGGGTAGAAGACCAGGGAGGATCATGAAAAGAAACTCCTTGCGGGGGGCTTAAGAGCCATAAGGGCATTAAACAGGGTCTGAGTGAAAGTTTTCCATTCACTATGAGGATCTTTCAGAGCAGGTAAAATATGTTTAGTTTTCTGTTTCTTTTTAAGTGGGACATCAGCCTTGAAACACTTTGGAGGCTCTAACTCCTGATGACACTCAGTAGTGGAGCTGGAATCTCTTCCCTTACTAAAATTAGAGGAATACCCCTAGGCCCTTTGTTAATAACCAGCCATGCATGGTTCCCCCTGTACATCTGAAGCGGACATCTGCAAAACCTATATGTATGCATGTGGCAGCAGCTCCATGCTGACCTCTAAAGCAGTCATGGCAGAGGAATCAGAGAAAGAAATTGAATGATCCTCCAGGCTTTCACCAGCCTCAAAAAAGACATCCAGTGTGGTGGTACAGATGAAGAATCAGAATGAACTTTCTTTGCCTTTTTCTTTGTGGACTGCTGACCCTCAGGCCAGGAAGATCTTTCCATGGTATCCTTAGCCAACAGTCATTGGCTCTCTAAGTAAATTGCAAGTGAAGCAAGCTGACTCCGTAATGTCTCAGGGATGAAAGCTTGACAAGTTTCACAAGAAGTATGGTCATGGGAAGTGTCTAAACAGAACAAGCACTGCTCATGACAATCTTTATGGGAATCTGTCTCCCACACTGGCATTTCCCCTTCCTGGATGACATGTAAACCCAACATCCCAAAATAATGAAAAACTGAGATAATAAAATCAAAAAACCCAGCGGGGCACTTATCTAAAAGTGGTAGAAACTGGTAGATGAACGAGCTTTCAGACCGATGATAAAAGATAGTGTTCAGACTGGTGGCAAAGAAGTTTTGAGGATCATATGTCCAGACACCACCTTTATGTCCTACACCATGCGTGGGGAGCATACGTGTAATGTACGGTGTACCCATTACAACTTAAAGGCTTTGGTATACTGGCCAGATGTCGGGCTACTCTTGGCAGGGGATCCCTATTGTAAAGAATACTGTAACAGTGATATGGAAGAACATCTACCACTCAGGTGAAGTTGGGGGAAGAGGTGGTAAACCCCACCAAGGGGGAAGGATGGAGGCCCACTAATGCAAGCTGATGACTGGTCACGGGCCCAGATGAGAAAAAAGAAGGGACACCGGCTGGAGCAACCAAACCCATCTACTGAGAAGAGAACATCCTCTTTACAATGTTAAAGACTGAGGCAGAAGCTTGCCTTTCAGGGAATAGAGTTACAGCACCTAGAGGTACCAAAGACAACCCTGATCCCAAGGGAATACACCTAGCTCTTACACTGAGTTTGCTGCTAAGCTGTCCAAAGCCAAAGTCCGGCATGGAAGAGATGAACTCAAAGCAGTGATCACTGACCCCCACCTAGAAACTCCTGCTTTGACAGCATGGATCTGAGGTCTTGAAGGCCTCAAAGTAGTAGCTGACATAATTAAGGATTGAGTTGGAGCCAAAGGCGACCATTGGATCTGACCCAGAGGGTGGGAATGCAGCCAGGCCAGAAGACCTAGGATTCAAAGGGATCAAGGAAGGAAGCCAAATAGATGTAGCCAAGGGTCCTGGGACCAGACCAGGACCTGAAGGGATAAGGCCTAATTGCATCTGTGTTTCCAAAAAGGATGTCATCAACTGTTCCAAATTAGAAGTTTTGATGCTGTCCACTGACCTCAATGATCAGACAGAGGATGCCTCTAACGGGGTATTGGAGGGCAATTTGTAGGATGACGAATCCTTCTGACATATCTGAGATGAAGAGGCTTGGAACCAAGGTGGGGAAGGATAAGATTCTGATGACAGCTCTAGTGGAGTGGAAGGTGAGAAGGGGAACCTGTCCTACCAAAAGAGGCCCCTTTTAGCAGATAGGGACTCAAAAGTCCTGGAGCCTTGCTTGTTGTCACCACCAATGAAGACTGGCTCTGAGGGGGCCAGAGCCAATGTTGACTCCTGGGTGGTCAGGAGACCTGAAAGTTGTGGGATCTTCGGGTCTGGCAAACCTGAGGAGGAAGGACCAGGGACAGAAGAAAATGAAGATTGCTTCCAATTACAATTAGCAGACCTGGAGTCCCAACAAGGGTTCTTCTTGGACTCGTCCTTTGGAAGCAAGGGAGAAACAGCACCTGGAGAAGAAGAAGAAAAACCAGAGGGGAGACGT